>NC_057807.1:505603717-505606008 GCF_018294505.1 Triticum aestivum
ATCACCCTCGGGCTCGCAAAAACCCAAGGGAAAAAGGCTTAGGTGGCAAATGGTAAAACCAAGGTTGGGCCTTGCTGGAGGAGTTTTATTCAAAGCGAACTGTCAAGGGGGTCCCATAAATCACCCAACCGTGTAAGGAACGCAAAATCAAGGAACATAACACCAGTATGACGGAAACTAGGGAGGCAAGAGTGGAACAAGTCACCAGGCATAAGGCCGAGCCTTCCACCCTTTACCAAGTATATAAGGTGCATTAATTAAACAGGAGATATTGTGCTAACCCAAAATATCCATGTTCTGACCAGGAACAAACTTCATCTTCACCTGCAACTAACAATGCTGTAAGAGGGGCTGAGCAAAAGCGGTGACATAGCCAAACAACGGTTTGCTAGGACAGGATGGTTAGAAGCTTGACATGGCAATATGGGAGGCATGATAAACAGTGGCAGGTAGAGCTAACATAGCGATAGAGCGAGCAACTAGCAAAGCAAAGATAGAAGTGATATCGAAGGTATGGTCATCTTGCCTGCAAGGTTCTCAGAGTTGTCGAAGGCTTGATCCTCGTTTGCGTACTCAACAGGTTCCTCGTTCACGTACTCGTTTCCTGACTCTACCCAAAGCAAGAACACAAGCAATGGAACCACAATAAATCACGGTGCAACGCACAAACCACATGATGCAATACGTGTCATGATATACGAGATGTGATATGATTTGCGTATGCATGCTCCGGGAGGAAAAAGGATGAACAAGGCATCAACTTGGCAAACCAAGTATGCCGCTGGAAAGATGAGGTGATTTCGGTTGAAATCGATATAAAGATCTCCGGGAACGGATGCACAATTTGCAAATGGCAAGCAAAACAAGAATGACACAACTCAGCGATTAACAACATGATGCTACTTAGCATGCAAGAAGAAACTATGCTACAACACTCCAACGTACAAACAAAGCATATGGTAGTGATCTACAGGAGATTCTTGACAAAAGAGGAACACTGAGCTACGGCTAAATCACACCATAACAGGTTCAAACAAGCATGGCAAAAGAGCAAAAATTATCAGGTTGGACATGGCATAAACATCATCAGGTAGCAATATTCAGAGCAAGTTATCAACATGCTACAAGAACTTATAATATCAAAACAAGACATGGCATGATTCTAATCAAAGCATAGAACAAAAGTCCCTTAGTGACCATGAGCCAAAAAGGACCAGAAGATATGATGGCACCCATGTAAACATAGCAAGTTACATTAACAGATTCAGCAAACAGAGCATGGCATTGACAGAATTACGAAGGCATCTTCGGGAGCTCGATTCACTCACCACAAGTCATTGCATGACAAGATAAGCATACCATCAGCAAGAAGACATGTTTATGAAGCTAAACATGGCAAGAACAAGTTCATAGCATGCAAGGATCAACTACAACAACCTTGGCAAAATTGAATAACATGTAAACAATCTGCCAGGAAACATTTTATAGCAAAAGTAGAGCACAAAAATGATATGCTAGACTACTCCATAATTGCAAACAGGGGCATTAATGGATAGAGCATAACCATATGTTCAAAACATCCTTACTGAAGTATCTCAAAATATGCATGGATCTCTCTGTAGCATCAAGTTTACATGGCATCAAAATAACAGCAGAATAGGGACTAAAATCAGCAACATCGCGAAACCTAGTTTGCATGCTTGTGCTAGTCACCACATTGATCACAAAAATACATGGTAAGCACCTCTGTAAAGATGGCATGGCATAGACCAGAACATATGTAGGGCTCAAGTTCATAAGATGCACACATCAATCATGGCAAAAATGACAAAAGCACACATTCTGTTAAGAAACAGGAACTAACATTATGAAGCACTCTTTCATCAGATATTAAGGCATCTAGGTGACCTCAAATGAACATGGACCAATTAAACAAAATGAAGAGCACATCCTAATGAACATTTTGATATATTATGCACATGAAACGGAGCTACAATGACGGAGTTATGATGCGATGAACATGCCCTAAAATTATGCAGACTTGGCAATAAAAACGAGGTCAACCCTGGTTTTCTCAGATCCGATCTGGGCACGCTTCCCGATGATGGCCGGAGCAGCCGCCGGAGTTGGAGAGGAGGGAGATGAGGACGGCCGGAGGAGGAGAGCTCGGGGAAGAGGTCGGGGCCGGCCGGGGCGCGGAGGCGGCGACCAGGACGGCGGCGCCGAGGCGATGGGGCGCGGCGGCCGGCGGTGGAGCTCGCAGCAGGCGATGGCGGATCCCGGCGGAGGGC